>NC_141014.1:13960037-13980037 GCF_052327205.1 Somniosus microcephalus | reverse complement strand
GATATTTGATTTGCTTTGCTACCATACGAAAGAAGAGAAGTACTCCAAGTGCTGTCTAACCAAGGTTCGATACAAGTACAAGAGTTTAGTTTAGATGCAGAGAGTAGGGCCCAGACAGTTGATGGCTCGGTCACCATAATGGAGCACAAGTAGAGGCAAGGGCGGGAGATGGATCAGAGGACAGAGTGAGAATGCAAGGCTGGTGGCGGTTGCAGAGGCAGGGTGACACAAAGCAAATTTAAAGATATAGACAAAAGCAAAATACTACGGATGTTGGAAATCTGAAACAAAAACAGAAAATGCTGGAAATACTCCAAGTCAGGCAGCATCTGTGGAGAGAGAGAGAGAGAGAGACAGAGAGAGAGTTAACGTTTCAGGTCGATGACCCTTCGTCAGAACTGGAAAAAAAGCTGGAGATGGAATAGGTTTTCAAGCAAGTGACCGCTTTGCAGAACACCACTGTTCAGTCCGTAAGGGTGAACCAGAGCTTCTGGTCGCCTGTCACTTTAATTCTCCGCTCCATTCTCACTCTGACCTCTCCGCCCTCGGCCTCTTACACTGTTCCAATGAAGCTCAACGTAAGCTCGAGGAACAGCACCTCATCTTTCGATTCGGCACTTTACAGCCTTCTGGACTCCACATAGAGTTCAACAATTTCAGACCATAACCTCGGCCCCTATCTTCCCCCCCCCCCCAATTCATTTGATATTTTTTTCTCTCTCTCATGGCAGCTGTCGATCATTCTGCCAGTGCCATTTACACGTCATCTAGAGCCATCTTTTGTTTCTTAACTTGTCCCATTACCATCTCCTTTTGCCTCGCACCATTTCTTATTCTCTCCTGCCTTCCACCCTATCACAGACCTTCCCTTTTGTTCTTTCCTCCCCTCCCTGCCCCTGCACTTGCTTAAAAACCCGTTCCATCTCCAGCTTTTTCCAGTTCTGACGAAGGGTCATCGACCTGAAGCGTTGACTCTGTTTTTCTCTCTCCACAGATGCTGCCTGACCTGCGGAGTGTTTCCAGCATTCTCTGTTTTTATTAAAGATATAGAAAGTGATTTTAAATTCAATGCATTCGAGTACAGGGAGCCAGTACGGCGAGAGGGGGGGGGGAAAAAAAAAAGAACGAACCACAAAACTACAATGGGAATAGGCTGGTCAATAGTGTTATGGGATGGGGGAACTCAACTTCTACATTTTCTATATTTGATATGTGATTAGAAGTGTACAAATGCCAAGTTTGCAAGGAATGTGAATGTACCTTATTCAACATATTTCCTAAATAATAAATCTCTACGGTGTCTACATTCCGTAATTTTCCAATAATAACCCTCACACCCAATATTTGTCACCATAAATCTGAGTTAGACACATACCTGTCATTCCACATCTAATCCCATTATCGGTGGCATAGTGGTGAGCATTGTTGCCTCACAGCGCCAGGGACCCGGGTTCAAATCTGGCCTCGGGCGACTATCTGTGTGGAGTTTGCACATTCTCCCCGTGTTTGCGTGGGTTTCCTCCGGGTGCTCCGGTTTCCTCCCACAGTCCAAAGATGTGCGGGTTAGGTTGATTTGGCTATGATAAATTGACCCTTAGTGTTAGGGGGATTAAATACGTGGGGTTACGGGGATAGGGTAAGATATGTGTCGGTGCAGGCTCGATGGGCCGAAATGGCCTCTATCTGCACTGTGGGGATTGTGTGTGAAAACATGCTAACATTACATTACTAAATATAAACCACAAACAATGTGTATTTAAAACTGTACATTCGCTAGAGTTTATAAAATGAATGCCAGGAGTCGTTATTCAATGGTTCATTATCACGGGTTAAGGGAACAAGGCAAAAATAGCTTGGGGAGGTCGCAAGCTGCTGGTTACTGAAGGTGTCAAGGACACCCTCAAAGACTCCTTGAAAAAGTGCAACATCCCCACCGACACCTGGGAATCCCTGGCCCAAGACCGCACAAAATGGAGGCGAAGCATCCGGGAAGGTGCCAAACACCGAGTCTCTCGCCGGGAGCAAGCGGAAGCCAAGCGCAAGTCAACCCAAGCACCCCACCCACCCACCCGTTCAACCACCGTCTGCCCCACCTGTGACAGAGACTGTAGGTCCCGAATTGGACTCAGTCACCAAAGAACTAATTTAGTGCGGCAGCAAGTCATCCTCGGTTCCGAGGGGCTGCCTAAGAAGAGAAGACGACTGAAGTGTAGAGGGGCTGACTGGCCTCGCCAAAGTTACTTCATGCTGGTCCTTCGTGAAAAGGTGAGCAGAGGGCAATGTAATACATGCCGATCAGTCAGCATTTTCACCTCGTTTCCGCTCGTTAGCCTTTGCCAGCAGAAATCAGCATGGGATTTCAACTTACTATGCGGCCCCGAAATCATCCTATAAAGCACCTTGGCAAAGTTGGTTCTGTACACATGCGCTTGATTTGATAGCTTCAACACTCCAAACGCATGGCATCCACCACTTAAATCTACAAACGCTTCATGAGGAGTTTACAGGCTATTTCTCTCGCAGGGTCTAGCTGTGTGCTGCTCGTCCTCTCGCTGGCTGAATGCATTTGTTCTGGTCAATGGGCTGTAACCGTGTGGTCAGTGATTGGTCCTACCTGCTTTTAGTGGATCATGGAATCAAGGTACAGACGATAACTGGATGCCAGTATTTTACAGGAATTTCAGTGAGAAAAAGAACTTTCGAGCCTTAGCAATTCTGCTTCGGTGACAAAGATGTTGGTTCAAACAAGTGTTGTGTTCATCGTTTCTCTCCGGAGGTGGCAATGCCTGGATTCTAGTCTCGGCGTAGGCAATGTTCGCTTTAAACTGCTTGGCCCCACAGCGCTCTGGAGCAGCCGGGCTCACCGGCTTTTAAACGTAAAATCCACGCACGTGTGGATTTTTGAATGGGCCGCACAGCCCAATAAAAATTGAGGGGGAACACTGGGCGCAGAGTCGGGAAGCGATTCAGCTTGCGATGGTTATTTGCTTCTACTCCACTGAATAAGTGAATTCAATGAAGTCGGTGACTGACCATTTAGGGGGCATGAGGTTACTGAAATCACTCCTGGAGAAACTTTCTCGTGTGTAAATTGTGAACAGGTCATGGAGCAAATTGCATCCATTGTTTTGGGAACTATTTAAAAGCTGTTACCTGTTTCTTCCTCACCTATGCACCCCCTCACCCCTGCCAACAGTCTCACAAATTCAGAATTAGCAGTCAAGACAGCTGCATAAAGCAAGTGAACTGGATGAACCATATTGACAGCGCAGGCAGAAAACTTCATGGCAAGTCAGGGTTTTTAAGATTGTGTCTACTTGTCAGTATTTACTGACAAAAATCAGTGGGGGATTTGAATTTTCCACTCTGTCCAAGATCACTCCAGAATGCAGCACAACAATTCTCTTTGCACGTTCTTCTTAGGCAGTCCCTCGGAACCGAGGATGACTTGCTTCCACACTAAAAATGAGTTCTCAGGTGACTGACGAGTCCAATGCGGGACCTACAGTTTCTGTCACAGGTGGGGCAGGCGGTGGTGGAAGGGGTGAGCGAGTGGGGTGCTTGGGTTGACGTGCGCTCCTTCCGCTTGCTCCCGGCGAAGAGACGCAAGATGTTCGGTGCCTTCCCGGATGCTTCTCCTCCACTCTGAGCGATCTTGGGCCAGGGATTCCCAGGTGTCGGTGGGGATGTTTCACTTTTTTCAAGGAGGCTTTGAGGGTGTCCTTGAAGCGTTTCCTTGGCCCACCTGGGGCTCTCTTGCCGTGTCGGATCTCCGAGTAGAGCGCTTGCTTTGGGAGTCTCGTATCGGGTATGCGGCCCGCCCATCGGAGCTGATCGAGCGTGGTCAAGAAAGGAGGGAGAGAGAGAAAACAGGGAACTACAGGCCAGTTAGCCAGACATCAGTCATCGGGAAAATGCTGGAATCCATTGTTAAGGAAGTGGTATCAGGGCACTTAGAAAATCAGAACATGATTAGGCAGCTGGAGAGGTACCACCAATGCTGCCTCCGCAAGATCCTGCAAATCCATTGGCAGGATAGGCGCACCAACGTCCGTGTTCTCGCTCAGGCCAGCATCGATATCACCCCTCAGCCTTCTCTTTTCCAGCGAGAACATTCCTAACTTAGATAAATCGCTCCTCATAATCCATCCCCTCCATTGTTCCGGTTGCTCTCTCCTGTATCCTTTCATTAGCGGAGATATCCTTTTTGTACAGTTCTGACCATCACAGTACACAGTATTCCAAGTGTAGTCGCACCAATGATATATAAAGTCTTGGGAATACCTCACTATTTTGGCTCAATATGGACCTTTGAGTACATCCCAACATCTGATTTGCTTTAATACACAAAGAAAATACTGCAGATGCTGGAAATCTGAAATAAAAACAGAAAATGCTGGCGAAAGGTCATCGACCTGAAACGTTAACTCTGTTTCTCTCTTCACGGATGCTGCCTGACCTGCTGAGTTCCGCCAGCATTTTCTGTTTATATCTAATTTGCTTTACTCACGGCCACCGAGCATTGCTGCAATAGCTTCAAGTTGTCGTCAATCAAGAACCCCCAGGTCCCTTTCATTTTCCATACTCTCATTACAAGTTATATGGATGATTATTTGGAAGACTGCCAATCCTAATAAGCTTCCGGCAGGAAAAATTCAGATGTCAATCTGTCTCCTGTATAGATGACTTACAATTCTGTTGATTCAGCTGGTTATTGCTCGATTTCCTATAATCAACAATGTAAAAACCACCATGTGTTACGAGAGACCGATGAGATAACTGGAAGGTGATAAAGTCACCAGTGGACTCTGACCAGTGTAAATCAGCATTCTCTGTACCAGCCTCCCCTCTAAGCTGCAAGACCGCGTGGCTCTCTGTCCGTCCCAGCTTTTCCAATGTTAAATTTCGCACATATGCGAAACTGCGAATGGGCCGTGCAGCTCCTTAAAAAGTGGCCACGCCCCCCCCCCCCCAAATATTGCCAGCGTCACAAAAACTGAAGTATAGAAAAACTAACCGAACAGCGTGCAAAGTACACGGCAGTGATCATCAGCTAAGCATGCATAGTTAAAAGAATAAAGTTGCACGCAAGGTTTATGGTGCCTATGACT
The DNA here is from genome assembly GCF_052327205.1 of Somniosus microcephalus. NCBI lineage: Eukaryota > Metazoa > Chordata > Chondrichthyes > Squaliformes > Somniosidae > Somniosus > Somniosus microcephalus. Next base: position 13,974,926 of record NC_141014.1, on the reverse strand, counting down.
TCCTATGCCAATCGGGAAATGAACAGACTCTTCATTGCCCGATTGCCTGATTCTTCGCCGGTCACTCAAACAGCCTTTCCCCCACCCCTCCCATCTACAATATTTTGTATAATTTTTCTCCTGGGTTGCTCACAGCAGGGTCCTGGAGATTAGTTTTTAATTCCTGGGGACTCCAGGCCAATCCTGGACGGTTGGCAACCTGAGGTTTACGTGCAAGGGGGTTCCATTGCAGCGCAACAGCTCTAGAATAGCGACGATGGAGATTTGCATTTTGTTGATTGCTCATTTGGGTGGGTGGATTCTTTTTCTGCCCCTGCTCAACATTTACCAAAACGCTCCGAGTACCGATTGGAAATGGAATGAAATAAAATGGATGAGAGCAATTTGTAAAACAGTCAACAAAACAAACTGATTTCCACTCGCGTGGAGCAGCTGCATTGTAAAGCAACAAGAATAAACCAGCTTGTTTGTTCCACTAAAATGGTTGCAAAACACGGAGGTCCAAAGGGGAATTGCAATAAAGACAAACAAGGAGAAAATAACATGGCAACATCGGACGTATGGTTAAGTAATTCTCCGCTCCCTCAATGGCTTAGTAGGTCGATGGGGTCCTTTGGAGTGGAGGTGGCCCAAAATGACACCCCATGAAAACCAAGAACCAGATAAAATCACTCAGTAATCAAATACCTAAAGCAGGCAAGTCTTAAATACTGCTGCTGTTTGGCTTAGCGCATGTTTTTTTTTTTTTTTTTTTTTAAATCCGTTCATGGGACGTGGGCGTCACTGGCAAGGCCAGCATTTATTGCCCATCCCTAGTCGCTCTAGAGAAGGTGGTGGTGAGCCGCCTTCTTGAACCGCTGCAGTCCGTGTGGTGAAGGTACTCCCACAGTGCTGTTAGGGAGGGAGTTCTAGGATTTTGACCCAGCGACATACTTCCAAGTCGGGGTGGTGTGTGACTTGGAGGGGAACTTGAAAGTGATGGTGTTCCCATGCGCCTGCTGTCCTTGTCCTTCTAGGTGGTAGAGGTCGCGGGTTTGGGAGGTGCTGAAGAAGAAGCCTTGGCGAGTTAATTAATGGAACCTGGAAGGATAGAGCTCTGACAGAGACAGGATTCTTCCAGCTTGGCTCCAGAAAATCCCATAAACTGATGTCCTAATGGTAGACAAGCTGTGGAAAGCCTACAGCTGATTTGGCAAGATGTAAAGTTTTAGCTCAATTCCAGCACTGCTCCCGTATACACTTAGGGTCTCTAACCTTTAACTTGCACCCAAGCTTTCTGGACTTGGGTAAGTGGGGCATGTCCTGATACAATGTGGAGACTTTTTCAGTGGCTTAATTTAGAACTCTGAACATGGTGATGGGTTTCCATGCACGTCAGACACCTGCCTGACAAAAAGAAATGGCTTAGGGGAGTACAGACGATGCGCTATTGAGCCACACAGACCAGGAGAGCCTCCGATTTGGGACCCGCTCTGGGCTGAGTTAGCAGATCTGAATGAGAGTACCATTGGGACCACAGTGACTATGGAAGGACAAAAATAAATTAAGCTAGAAAAGGGACTGAGATGGGTTTGCCTATGAATGCACAATTGGTCTCAATTTCACTAATATATAGAATATTGCAGCACAGAAAAGGTAGTGAGACAGCAGCAGAGCGGAAGAGCAGGCAGTAAAACAAACTCAGGGAACAATCTGAAACAGTGGCGTCATAGTCAACGCAGAGGGAGGAGCAGCAGGGCCCAAGGAATTTAAGCCAAGTGTTTGATTATTTATTACTTTATTTAACTATTTAAAGTTAATCGGAGTAACTAATTATTAATTAATTTGAAATCACGCTAAAGCCATCTATTAAATATAATCTAGACCACCAAGTGATTCTATTAGTTCTGGAAATAAATTACCGCGAACAATAAATAAATCAATCAAGATTAGAAATGTCAGCACAGGCAGTGTATCAGGACTGCAGTGCATGGGTGTTTGTGGACTGTCCCGATACCACGCCTGTAGGAAATGTCTCTGCCTTGAGACACTCTGGCTCAGAGCCATTGAGCTGGAGCACGAGTTAGAGACACTCTGACACACAAGGGAGGGGGAAAAGTTTCTGGATAGCTTACTCCAGAGTACAGCCACACCTCAGAGCAAAGCACAGCTGCAGGAAGGGGAGCATATGATGGTCAGTCAGCATGGTAGGGGGAACCTAGGGAAGGCAGAGGTGGTGGTCCCTGGAACACTGGGCCTATCCCACAGGTACAACGTACTTGATGCCTGTGAGGATGAAGGCTGATGGGAGGATGGCCAGAATGCTAACCATGGAACCATGGAGCAGGAGACAGTCTGTGGGAGGGGGTTGTGGCAGCAAGGGGGGCGGGGGGGGGGGGGGGCAGATTAGGAAGGTTGAAGTTATAGCGGATTCGATAATTAGAAAGATAGATAGCATCCTCTGCAGTCACGACTGAATGTCCTGGAGAGCGTGTTCCCTACCTTGTGCCAGGGTAAAGGATGTGTCAGGGCAACAGGAGGGGAACTTGGAAGATGCAGTTGTCGTGGTCCATTTTGGGACCAATGACATAGGGAAGAACAGGGAGGAGGTACTGCTGAGCAATGTTCCCTGGGTGTGTGGCCCCTTTAAATACCGTGCATGTACATTTTTTCCCCATTTAAAAGCTGGTGAGCCAGCTGCACAGGAGCTCCAGAGCGCTGCGCAGCCGCCTAACATTGCTGCTGAGGGAATATCAGAAGCTAGGAACTAAATTAAAAAACAGGACCTCACGGGTAGTAATCTCAGGGTTACTACCCAAGCCATGTCCTAATTGGCATAGGGATAAACAGATCGGAAAGATGAATGCATGGCTGAAAGAATAGTGTGGGAAGGCGAGGTTCCATTTCATGGGATACGGACACCAGCACTGGGACAGGAAGGAGCTGTACCGTTGGGACGGGCTCCACTTGAATTGGAATGGGATCAGAGTCCAAGCTAAAAGGATAAATAGGGTTGTGGATAGGACTTTATAGTAAGACGGCTGGGGGAGGGTGGGAGGGATCTGGTGAAAATAGCATAAGCCTGAAGATAAAAGAAATAGGAGATGAGAGTAAAGGTCAGACCAAGGAAAGGAATAAGGATATTAAACGGTCAGGGAACAGAAAGTGATAGAGCATAAGTATAAAGCAAGAGGGATGATCAATGAATTAAATTGCCTATACAACAACGTACACAGCATCCAAACTATAGGCAATAATTGGTAGCAAGGAACCCGATGTAGTAGGGATAACTGAAACATGGCTATATAAAGAACACGATTGGCAGTTAAATATTGCAGGATATGATGTATTTAGAAGGCATAGGGAAGGAAGAAGGGGTAGCTGTATTAATTAGCGATAACATAATGGCAGTAAAAAAAGGGGCACAACTAGCATTAAGGTAGAAACGGAATCCATATGGACTGAGATAAATGATAAGAAGGGATCGATCACACTACTAGGGGTAAACTACAGACCACCTAATAGTGGAAGGGAAGTGGAGGAAGAATTATGTAGGCAAATCTATGAAATGAATAAAAGGCAGAGAATAATAATCATGGGAGATTTCAACCATCCCCAAATAAACAGGCAAGAGGAGGTAGGGAAAGGGAGAAAAGGGAATGGAGTTTTTAAACAGTGTGTACAGGACTCCTTTCTTACCCAATACGCAAGAAGCCCAACAAGAGAGGAATCACTGCTGGATCTAGAAATGGGAAATGAACCAGAGCAGACAAGAGAAGTAAGCGTATGGGAACATCTGGGCAATAGCGATCACAACACAATAAGGTTTAAGATAATGATTGAGAAAGACACAAGTAATACGAAGATCAAAGTAATAGATTGGAAAAAAGCTCATTTTGAGGGGCTGAGAATGGAACTAGGGAAGATAAACTGCAAGAAAATATTGACAAAGAGATTGAACAGCCGTGGGAAATATATATACGTATATTTTTTTTTTTTTAAGTAATTGAGAGTTCAGGAGAAATATATTCCGCTAAAAAACCAAGAACTAGGCAATAATGAAACAATATGGATGAATAAAGAGATAAGGAAAAAATTAAAAAGAAAGAAAAAGGCATATACTCAGTACATAGACAATAAAGGGGAGGATGGCACAAGGGAATACAGAGAGGTTTGGACAGAAGTCATAAAACAATTAGGAAGGCAAAGAGGAACTACAAAATTAAATGATCAAAGAATACAAGAATAGTAAAGCATTCTACAGACACACGAATAATAAGGAAAATCAGGGTCGGGATAGGGCACCCAAGGAACGCACAAGATAAACTCACAGGTAATGACAGTGAAATGGCAGAAATATTGAATAGTTACTTTGCCTCAGTATTTACAAGGGAGACCAACATGCTGGACATGACATTAGAAGAGATCAAAAAAGTTATCAAGACATTGAAGATTGAAAGGCGGGAGATCATTCATAAACTAGTCAAACGTAGGGAGGCTAGTCCGGATGGATTGCTTCTGCGCATACTAAAAAGCAGCTACGTCCAAGGAACTAATCGACCAGTTAGCTTAACGTCCATGGTAGAAAAGATTTAATAAACTTGACTCAAAGTTATAATAGGAAAACATATAGAAATAGAAAATATAATAAAGAATAGTCAGAATGGATTTCAAAATGCAAGGTCATGCTTGACCAACCTTACTGAATTCTTTGGAGGTAACAAAGAGCAGACAAGGGTAATGCAGCAGCTGTAATATACAGGATACTTTCTGGTATCCGGCACCGACGGGACCGAGCTGGTGCCGTTAGACCAAAACTGCCGTAGAAACCAGCGCTAATGTTAAAACATACGGAGCTCAGAGCTCCGTGTGAAGCAACAAACCCTGTTGCTTAGCAACAGCTTCAAAACAGTCGGCGCAGCTTGCAAGCGTCTCGCTGAAGCTGTTGCTTAGCTACAGAGACGCTTGCAGAGCCAGGACTGGAGAAAAGAAGCAACAAAAAGAAAAAAATTTATCTGAACCGACTCCTGAATTTTGCCGGTAGATAGAGCTTTCCGGACATTTAACCTCCGGATAAACAAAAGTTTCCTGTACTTGGATTTTCAAAAGGCCTTCGATAAAGGTATCACTTAGTAGACTCAGGACGAAGGTCAGAGCATGTGGAGTCAGGGTACATGTAGCAGAATGGATAGCAAGCTGGCTACAAAACAGAGAGTAGGACTTAAAAGGTAGTTACACAGACTGGCGCAAGGTGGGAAGTGGTGTTCTACAGGGACCAGTGCTGGGACCACTGTTGCTCACGATTTACATAAGTGATTTGGACTCGGGCATTGGAAGTAGAATATCAAAATTTGCAAATGACACTAAATTGGGGGTACAGTTAATATGGAGGAAGACTGTGACGACAACAACAACAACTTGTATTTAAATACAGGAAACTTTGTGCTATCCGGCACCGACGGGACCGAGCTGTTGCCGTTCCCTCAAAACTGCCGGACAAACCAGCGTTAATGTTGAAGCATACGGAGCTTTTCATCTCCGTATCTGACAACAAACATTGTTGCTTAGCAACAGCTTCTAAACAGTCGGCCCGTACCTTGGAAGCGTCTCTGTAGCTTAGCAACAGCTTCAGAGAGACTTTACAGAGCCTGACTGTTGGGGAAAAAAAAGCCACGAGAAGGAAAAAAAACCTAACAAAACGGCTCCTGATTTTTGCCGGTGGCTCGAGCTTGCCGGACACTTAGCCTCCGGATAACACACAGTTTCCTGTAGTGCCTTTAGCGAAGTAAAACGTCCCAAGGCGCGTCACAGAAGTGTATCAAACAAAATTTGACACCGAGCCACACGAGCAGATGACCAAAGGCTTGGTCAAAGAGGTAGGTTTTAAGGAGCATCTTAAAAGGAGGAGAGGGGGGTAGAGAGGTGGAGCGGTTTAGGGAGGGAATTCCAGAGCTTAGGGCCCAGGCAACAGAAGGCACGGCCACCAATGTGGAGCGACTGAAATCGGGGATGCTCAAGAGGCCAGAATTAGAGGAGCACACATATCTCAGAGGGCTGTAGGGCTGGAGGAGATAGAGATAAGGAGGGGCAAGGCCATGGAGGAATTTGAAAACAAGGATGAGAATTTTTAAAATCGAGGTGTTGCTTAACCGGGAGCCAATGTAGGCCAGCGAGCACAGGGGAGATGGGTGAATGGGATTTGGCGCAAGTTAGGACACGGGCAGCCGAGTTTTGGATGACCTCAAGTCTACGACAAAATACAAGACAAGACATTAACCAGCTTGCAGAATAGGTGTGTAAATAGCAAATCAATTTCAATATAGATCAGTGCAAGATGATGAATTTTGGTAGGAGGATTAATGGAGGTGTAAGAATTCGCAATAATTTACAGTCCTGAAGATTCATGTTTTTTGATTAAAGTATCCCTGGGCAATGTGTTTTTTAAATTTCCAGGGATAAAATGGCTGTCACACCACATGGCCGAATGACAGGAGAGGTTTGGAATGCAGCTTTCTGTGTCTGGAAGTAAGGTTCAATGAAGACAAAGGACATTGCTTTGTTTATAAAGCAATTGAATGCTATTAGCATTTGTTTGTATATCGAGTGGATACACCTAAACTGCAGAAGAGACTCTTTGTATCTTGAATGGGTTTCCAATCACCCAGTACTGGACTATAGAGCAGATGTACCTCCCTTTTGTTTCAGCAAAGGGAGCTCTGAAAATCACATTAACTCAATCTAACCACTTTGAGTTAGCCTATCACAGCTTTGGGGTTAATTTTGCACACAGCCCCTGTAAGGCAGGATGTGAGGGGCTCACCAGGTATTAAAAAAAGGCTGAGCAGCCAGCTCGCTCTCTTGGCTCTTGACTTCCTGGGACCATAGGGTGAGTCTCTCTCTCTCTCTCTCTCTCTCTCTCTCTTCGCTGGACCATGTGAGCAGAGATTTTCTGACTCTCAACAAGGCAACCTAGCAGGAGTTAAGGGGGGGGGGGGGATGGTGATTTAAGGGAATTGCTAAGATTGTTTAAATAACATTGTAGCCATTGTACCCCTCGTTTTCACCGTCTGCAACCCCCCTGCTGTATAGTTTTACAATTTTACTGTGTTTGTGTGGGATAGTTTGATATTGTGATTATAGTTTCTTTCAGTTAATAAAGCTTGATTTTGTTCTCTCATCCAAACCACTTGTTCCGTTTAATATCATTAATTATAAGTTCCTCCACTCAGAACTAAAGGAGGGGTAGCGATTCGAAACCGCTGTTTGTAAATTGGTTTAGAGTGCAGCAGCAAAAAGACTGCTGGCCAGGTAGATTACCTTAAACCAGTTAAAGGAAGCCCCCGGAATCCTTACAGGGGCCACCCACTCCTTGGAAACTGAGACTCTAATGGGGTAAAGGAACAAAGGGATTCGAAGTAACATCGCAGGTTAACAAAGACATAAAAAATGCAAACAAAGAACTGGGATCCATTTGTAGAGGAATAGAATTCAAAGCAGAGAGGTTATGTTAAACTTATATAGAACCTTGGTTCGAACACACTTGGAGCACTGTGCACAGTTCTGGTCTCCATATTATAAAAAAAGGATATAGAGGCACTGGAGAAGGTGCAAAAAGATTGACAAGAATGATACCAGAACTAAGAGGTTATAACTAATAAGACTGAACAGGCTGGGACTCTTTTCACTTAGAGAGAAGGCAGAGAGGTGACCCGATAGAAGTCTTTAAAATTCTGAAGGGGTTTGATAGGGTGGATGTAGATATGTTGTTTCCACTTGTGGGGTACAAAACTAGGGGCCATCAATATAAGATAGTCACTAATAAATCCAATAAGGAATTCAGGAGAAACTTCTTTGCTTAGAGAGTGGTTAGAATGTGGAACTTGCTACCACAGGGAGTGGTTGAAGCAAATAGCATAGAAGCATTCAAAGGAAAGCTAGATAAGGGAGAAAGGAATAGAAGGATATGCTGATGGGGTTGATGAAGTAAGGTGGGAGGAGGCTCGTGTGGAGCAAAAACACCAGCATAGACCTGTTGGGCCGGTTGACTGGTGACATGAATCAGGTCATTCATGAAAGAAAGACCTATGAAATAATACTGAGCGGCCTACGGGTGGTGCTGTACAGGGAGAGCATAAATACTTGGGCACGGGCCCAGCTTGCACAGGACATTCTTAACAGGAACCAGTGAAGACACAACTAGACCTCCATGTTGTAAAACAGTTGATTAAAGCTTTGTTTAACGCTTAGACCAAGTGCCTAGTAGTTTTCTTACGTCAGCCGGTTTCTATCCTGTAAATACTACTTAATGCTATGTAGAAACTGGGCATTAAGTCTATCAGATCTGTACCAGTGACTTCCTCCACAAGCCACCTAGCTTAATCCCATTCTCCTGCGATTCTCCATACTTTAAAAATATTCCTCTTTCTCGAGCAGTTAATTCCCTTTTAAAATAATTTATGGACTCTGTTTTGCAACCTAAGTGTCCAGTTCAGCCCCGAGCCCATAGTCTTTCCATCACAAAGGCCACCTACTTCACCTCTAATGTTGCTCCCCTCCACCCCTTCCCCAGCCCATATTTGCCACTGAAACACTCATCCATGTTTTTGTTACCTTTAGGTTTAACTATTTCAATGCTATTTCCAATCCACTGCTCTCCGTAAAAGTCAACTCATCCAAAACTCTGCTCCCCCTATACTATTGTGCACCAAAATCTTGCTCACTGCCCTCGCTGCACATATGGGCACCAGTCGCCCCATACCAACTTAAAATGTTCACCCTGGTGTTTAAATCCCTCCATGGCCTTGCACCCACCCTGGTCTCACCCCCACCGCCACCCCCCCCCCCATTCCTCTGACCCCAGGTTCTTGTGCATCTCCCCCCTCCATTGGTGGCCGTGCCTTCAGCCGCATAGGTCCAACGTTTTCCAATTCTCTCCTAAACTCCTCCTCCTTTCCACCTCACCCCCACCCTCCCTGACCAAGGTTTTGGTCACCTCTTCATTATATCCTTTTTTGTCTGTGTCCATTATTTTCCCTTACACCTCTGGAAAAAACATAGGAGCAGGAGGAGGCCATTCAGCTCCTTGAGCTTGTTCCACCATTCAATTAAATCATCGCTGATCTGTATCTTAACTCCATCTACCCAATTGGTTCCACATCACTTAATACCTTTACCTAATTAAAAATCCCATCAAGCTCAGTTTGAAGTTTTCAACTGGCCTCCAGCCTCAACAGCTTTTTGGGGGAGAGCGCTCCAGATTTCCACTACCCTTTGTGAAGAAGTGCTTTCTGAACAGCCTGGCTCTAATTTTAAGGTTATGCCCCCTTGTTGTGGACTCCACCACCAGAGGAATAGTTTCTCAGAAAAAACATCCCACCGGTATTTCAAGTTAAAAACACAATTGCTGTTGCTTCACCAAGAGTTTCTGGCAGAAATAGATTAAAGGGTAAGACGGTACATGACCAGTGGTGTACATTTAAGGAGTTATTTTACAACTTCCAAAAAAAATATATTCCACTGAGGAAAAAAGGGTGTAAAAGAAAAGATAGCCATCCGTGGCTAAGTAAAGTAATTAAGGATAGTATCCGACTAAAAAACAAGGGCATATAAGGTAGCCAAATCTAGTGGAGGATGGAAGATTGGGAAGTCTTTAAAGACAGCAAAAAATAACAAAAAAGATTGATTAAGAAAGGGAAGATAGATTATGAAAGTAAATTAGCAAAAAATATAAAAACAGACAGTAAAAGTTTCCATAGTTATATAAAAAGAAAAAAGGGTGGCTAAAGTAAATGTTGGTCCCTTAGAGGATGAGACCGGGAAATTAATGGTGGGAAACATGGAGATGGCAAAAACACTGAACAATTATTTTGTATCAGTCTTTACAGTAGAGGACACTAAGAATATCCCAACACTGGACAAACAGGGGGCTCTAGGGGGGGGAGGAACTAAATACAATTAAAATCACTAAGGAAGTGGTACTTGGTAAAATAATGGGACTCAAGGCGGATAAATCCCCTGGACCTGATGGCTTGCATCCTAGGGTCCTTGAGGGAAGTAGCGGTAGGGATTGTGGATGCATTGGTAATAATTTTCCAAAACTCACTGGACTCAGCAAAGGTCCCGGCAGATTGGAAAACTGCTAATGTAACACCCTTATTTAAAAAGGGTAGTAGGCAGAAGGCTGGAAACTATAGACCTGTTAGCCTAACATCTGTGGTTGGTAAAATGTTGGAGTCCATTATTAAGGAGACAGTAACGGGACATTTGGATAAACATAATTTATAGGACAAACTCAGCATGGTTTCATGAAGGGGAAGTCATGTTTGACAAATTTGCTTGAGTTCTTTGAGGAAGTAACATGCAGGGTGGATAAAGGGGAACCAGTGGACGTAGTGTATTTAGACTTCCAAAAGGCATTTGACAAGGTGCCACACAAAAGATTATTGCTCAAGATAAAAAATCACGGGATTGGGGGTAATATTCTGGCGTGGGTGGAGGATTGGCTCTCTAACAGAAAGCAGAGAGTTGGGATAAATGGTTCGTTCTCAGATTGGCAACAGTAACTAGTGGTGTTCCGCAGGGGTCAGTGCTGGGTCCCCAACTCTTTACAATCTATATTAATGATTTGGAGGAGGGGACCGAGTGTAACATATCAAAGTTTGCAGATGATACAAAGATGGGATGGAAAGTAGTGAGTGAGGAGGACATAAAAAACCTGCAAAGGGACATAGACAGGCTAAGTAAGTGGGCAGAGATTTGGCAGATGGAATACAATACTGGAAAGTGTGAGGTTATGCACTTTGGCAGGAAAAATCATAGAGCAAGTTATTATCTTAATGGCAAGAAACTGGAAAGTACTGTAGTACAAAGGGATCTGGGGGTCCTGGTGCACGAAACTCAAAAGGTTAGTATGCAGGTGCAGCAAGTGATTAAGAAGGCAATGGAATGTTGGCTTTTATTGCTAGGGGGTTGGAATATAAAAACAGGGAGGTATTGCTGCAGTTGTACAAGGTATTGGTGAGGCCGCACCTGGAATACTGCATACAGTTTTGGTGTCCATACTTAAGAAAAGACATACTTGCTCTCGAGTCAGTACAAAGAAGGTTCACTCGGTTAATCCCGGGGATGGTCATATGAGGAGAGGTTGAGTAGATTGGGACTCTACTCATTGGAGTTCAGAAGAATGAGAGGCGATCTTATTGAAACATATAAGATTGTGAAGGGGCTTGATCGGGTGGATGCGGTGAGGATGTTCCCAATGATGGGTGAAACTAGAACTAGGGGGCATAATCTTAAAATAAGGGGCTGCTCATTCAAAACTGAGATGAGGAGAAACTTCTTCACTCAGAGGGTGGTAGGTTTGTGGAATTTGCTGCCCCAGAAAGCTGTGGAAGCTACATCATTAATAAATTTAAAACAGAAATAGATAGTTTCCTAGAAGTAAAGGGAATTAAAGGTTACGGGGAGCGGGCAGGAAATGGACATGAGTCTAGGTTCGGAATGGTCATGGCCCTGTGGGTAGTGGAGTGGGCCAGGGCCGTGTAGCCTTGTTCTGCTCCTACTGTGTTCTAATTCTGTTAGATTTCAGGAGATGGTTTTATTCCTGTTCCTGGCTGGGGTGGAGATCGCCTTTACAGAAGGTAAGTACTGTAGAAATATAGGGACAGAGTGATCTCCTGGAAGAATTTCGATCGCCTAGATGGGTCAGAGAGGAATTTCCCAGATTTTTTTCTCCCAAATTGGCCATTGGGTCTTTATCTGGTTTTTCGCCTCTCCCGGGAGATCACATGGGTTCGGGGGATGCAGAGTGATAGAAGATTGAGGTTAGGATCAGATCAGCCATGATCTTATTGAATGGTGGAGCAGGCTCGAGGGGCCGATTGGCCTACTCCTGCTCCTATTTCTTATGTTCTTATGTTCTTAACATTCCACATCCCAACCACTCTCCGAGCAAGAAAATATTTTTCTAATTTCCTTTATATGGAGGGCAGCGCAACACTGCAAGCAACAAGGTAGCTGCTGTACTGAAGCAAGTCATGTTACTCACCCTTCCTCAGTCTCATTAATGATATCACATATCTCCATGTTGAGGCCCCAATCCTCTGCTTGCAAAGCTCCATCGGTTGCTTGCTCTATCAAGAAAGGATAGTATGTAAGACAGTGACTAAAGGATTACAGAGGCAAAGCTTGAATACTTCACAAAATACAGATTTTTTACAATCTTTTATAGATTACATTCACTGAAAGGTCATATAGATTGGAGAAGGGGGAAGTGCAACGAGACCTGGGTTTCTTGTGCACCAGTCGCTGAAGGTAAGCATGCAGGTGCAGCAGGCGGTTAAGGCGGCAAATGGTATGTTGGCCTTCCTAGCAAGAGGGTTTGAGTACAGGAACAAGGATGTCTTGCTGCAGTTGTACAGGGCCTTGGTGAGACCACATCTTGAGTATTGTGTGCAGTTTTGGTCGCCTTATCGGAGGAAGGATGATCTTGCCATGGAGGGAGTGCAGCGAAGATTCACCAGGCTGATACCTGGGATGGCAGGAATGACGTATGAGGAGAGATTGGGTCGATTGGGCTTATAGTAGCTGGAGTTTAGAAGAATGAGGGGATCTCATTGAAACTTATAAAATTCTGACAGGACTGGACAGACTAGATGCAGGAAGGATGTTCCGGGAGTCCAGAACCAGGGGTCACAGTCTAAGGATAAGGGGTAAGCCATTTAGGACAGAGATGAGGAGGAATTATTCACCCAGAGAGTGGTGAACCTGTGGAATTCTCTACCACAGAAGGTAGTAGAGGCCAATTCATTAAATATATTCAGAGGAGTTGGATATATTTCTTAAGGCTAAAGGGATCAAGGGGTATGGGAGAAGGCAGGGACCGGGTACTGAAACTGGATGATCAGCCATGATCTCATTGAATGGCGGAGCAGGCTTGAGGGGCCGAATGGCCTACTCCTGCTCCTATCTTCTATGTTGCGATGTTAATATTTGTAACTAAAGTGTGGTTTTTCCCCTTCCAATCTTTTCATTGTTTTCCCCTCACCAATTTGACTTCCTTCCCTCCTGAAGGCTTGGTAACCCACACTCATAAGACTCCAAGGGCAGCAGTTACCCTCCCCTCTGGTGTCTCAGTCAAGTGGCCATATTCTTGGGTAATCCTCAATCGTGGCAGGCTGCGAGCTGTAGAGCACATTCCAGCGGAGCCCCATTCTGCCCTCAGCCAAGATCCACGTGCACACACTTCCAGCAAGGGTCACTGTACGTGTAGGTATTCGGATCAGGAACCCGAGCCGATTTCCCCTTCACTAACCCAAGGCTCTGCGGCCAGTTAGAACACCCCGACAGCTGCCCTCCTAAGATTAGTTAACTGCCTTTCTTTTTTCCTTCCAAAAATCTGACATCTCTTACACAAATCAAGGAGACTAACAGGGACACCCGTTCCCAGGCCTCTGCCTCTATAAAAAGACTTGTGTTTATACAGCATATTTCACAACCTCAGGACATCCCAAAGTAAAGTACTTCTGAAGTGTAGTCACTGTTGCAATGAAAAAAAATAACCAGAAAATCATTTTTTTTTTTTTTTTTTACATTGGTTGAGGGAAAAATATTGGTCAGAACACCAGGGAGAACGCCGCTGCTCTACTTCGAATAGAGAGGGGGGAGGGGGGCAGAGAGAGATTCACCGATAATCAGGGGAATAATTACATATTTGGGAATAACCACTTTGATCTCCCTTTCCATCCACACAGGCATAACTGTGACAAACAGACAAATGCTAACGGAAAACAGCTCCTGCAGCTCTGTCGAAGCCTGGGTCTGTACATTGTCAATGGCAGGTTCATGGAAGACTACCTAGGAAGATCCACCTATTGCTCACCTCTTGGATTCAGCACCGTAGACTATATGATTACAGATCTGGACCCATCCTCTTTCAGAGCATTCACAGTCAAATCACAAACAACACTGTCAGATCACAGTCAAATTACTGCATATCTTAAAAGAACAGAAACAAACACAGAAACACAACCCAGTAAGCTGTACAACATTAAAAAATCCTACAGATGGGCCAAAAACAACACGGAAAAATACCAGAAAGCAATTTGCAATCAATCAACTCAAGCTCTCTTGGACACCTTTCTGGAAAATACATACACACACAATAAAGGAGGCGTAAACCGGGCAGTGAATAACCTAAATAATATTTTTGATAATTTGGCATCAATGTCAAACTTGAAAGTTCGCAAGAATAAACCCAAAACAAAAAACTACGAAAAATGGTTTGACTCAGATTGCCATAACATGAGGAAAAAACTCAGAAAAATATCAAACCAAAAACACAGACAGCCAGAAAACGAGGAATTACGTCTTACTTATTGTCAGGCACAAACAATACAAAAAAACACTCAGAACCAAGAAAGAGCAGTATATTAAGAATACACTCCGCTCCATTGAGGAATCCATTGATTCCAATTGTTTCTGGGACAACTGGAATACATTACACAAAAAAACAACACGATGAATTGGCCAATCAAAACGGAGACACATGGGAAAACCATTTTGAAAAATACCAGAAAACACACTAATCCCAGAGCAATACCAAATATGCAAAAAACTGGAAAAGCTCAAATTGGCCATAAAAGATAACCAAAACCCGCTAGACCCCATAATAACTGAAAAAGAGCTATTTGAAAAACTCAAGGACCTGCGACCAGGAAAAGCTTGCGGTGCAGACGGCATCCTAAGCGAGATGATTAAACACACGGACGATAAAATGAAATTGGCTATCCTAAAACTCTTCAACTTGGTTCTGAGTGTCGGTTACTTCCCTGCTATCTGGAACAAAGGACTCATAACGCCCATATACAAAAGTGGAGACAAAGCTGACCCAAATAACTATCGAGGCATCTG